>NC_091167.1:8373562-8403562 GCF_040958095.1 Procambarus clarkii | reverse complement strand
GAATATATATATCATATATATATTTATATAAATAAATATATATATATATAAATATATGTATATATATTTATATATATATATATTATTATATCCTGTATTATTCCAGCCCATTATTAGAGATAGTAGCCACCTCTTATTTTGGTTTTCTTTCATTATTAGTGCTCAGAAAATTAAATATATCTACATATTTAGTCAAAATCAATTACATTATTTTATCTTATTCATAGCATAAATGTTCACAAAGATTACTAAAAAGAGATTGAATTAGACTACAGCAAATTGGCAAACTTTACCTTGTATCTGTTTCCACCGTGTTTGTTTGGGGCGTTCTTCAACATATCAGCAATACTTGTCTCAACATCTCTTTCAGTTGCATTAGTGTGGGTGTTGATACAGGCTTCTGGAAAGTTATAAGAATTAATTAATATATATAATTATAATTCTTTTTGTCAGGAGACAAGAAGCCACAGAGTAATAACATTGTTGGCTTTTATTTAGGTGTTCCCCTGTTCTCCAGTCTTCCTCCGTCCCCTCGTCCCCTTTGTCCTCCCCAGCATTCTCCATTCCCCTGTCCCCTCGTCCTCCCCACCATTACCCTCTCCTCTGTTCCCTCGTCTTCCCCACCATCCCCCCTCTCGTCCTCCCCACCATTCTAAACTACCTCATCCCATGCATTCCATGATGGTCTGATGCTTCCATCTGAAAATTGGGAACATCAAAAGATCTGACTTTCCCAATTTTCTGATGGGAACATCAAATGATATGATATTCCCATCACTGAAAAATAAAAACAGATAAAAAAAATGATATGAAAAAATAGAAAATAAAATATACTCATGAAATGAACAGAATGGTTAACAACGCAGCTCAATTGCAATGCAATGTCACAATAACATTTAATAACAATAACATTTAAATATACTTTAAGATATAATCTAGAAGAAAATAAGGATATTGAAACGGTTCATGAACTCTATTTCAATAAAGGACACTATGGGGAACTTTGAAAAATAGTTATTGAGTATAATTAGACAGACTTGTTGCTAGGCAGAGGAGTAATGAGATATATGACAAATTTTGCAAAATATACAATGAAGGTACACAAACATTCATACCCAAACAAAGCAAAATGCTAGGTAAGAACAAAGCATTTGGCCCGTAGGAGAAAGGAGATACCCACAAGACTAGAATACAAGTCATTAACAAGCATGCAAGTATAATACATAATACATGCAGACATATATAATCCAAAAAAATGTCAAATTTACGTACTTATTATTACATTACAAATATCCAAGGGTTTGAAGACACGTTTCCTCTTGCGCCCAACGAGTGAATACTGAGACCAGACCCCATAGGTCCCTATCCTCCTCATCATTCGTCTCACTGTGTCTCCACAGCTTGCACCGCCCATTTAAGACAGCGTCTGGACCTGTTAAAATAATGCATAAGCTGTAAGGTAATAGAGAATAATATATATCTTTCAATCTCAACATTAGATTTTCTAATTTCCAACTGTATTAAATAAATAGCATTAAAATATTTTCCTTCTTAACTATTACAAAAATCAACGAATTTGAGTAACTTTTGCTTTTGTTTTATTTGTACCTTAAACATAACACTGAACAATCAATTATGTGCCACCCCACCTTCCTTCATCTGCAAAAAAACTAATCAAAAGACATATGTACAAGGCTAAAAAAATTCAGCAACACTTACCATACTCAGGCTAAAAGAATTAAGCAACACTTACCATACTCTTTTTATATTCACTGTTAACTTTTAGCTCATGTGACAGACTTTCCACCTGCTCAACAGTTTCAAGTGGGGATGGAAGAATGTCTTCCAGGATTGGTATATCTCCATGTGTTTTTGACATATGGGTTTCCGTCATTTTGACAATATTCAGGATATCCCCTGATAAAAATGTCAATTTTGATAATTCCTTCATTATGTATTCCATTTTTTCTGTTACTGCAAAAAAATAATTCATCAACAGCATTGTGTGTAACACCATTCTTGTTTACCCACTGAATTAATAAATTCTGTGGGTAAACAAGTGAATGATGATTATCATGGTCATCATTCTCCTCCTCACTTTGAGAATTAGATAATACATCATGAATATCAGTAAGATTCATGTGTAAATCATCAATTTCAGAGCCTAATCCATACTCTTGATTTGACTCGGCTTCAAAAGAACTAATGTCATTGTCTGACGACTCAATCTCTGAACTTGATGCTGCCTCAGTAAGATTAATGGGTTCACTAGTGTGTACAGCTGTATTTGGATGCATTTTGTGTATACGTTTTAGCCTTCTTGATACTTGCATCCATCTGTTGTTGTATTGGAGTCGCTTTTTTCGCTTATACTCGTACATTCTGTTAAAGAGTGTCAAATTTCTACATTAGACTACCATATTACCTATATTATTGTTAATAATGTATTGACAGATGCAATATGTATTAAAATTCTAAAAATAAGTCATTCATTATATACAATGTGTGATAATTAAAGCTGGTGCATATAACATCCTTGTCAGGCACATGCAAAAGTGAACACTTCCAGAATTGGAGACATGCAGAAATGTAACATATGGAAATAGAGGCATGCCAAAACAAAGACATGCATAAATTCAAATTCTTATCGAAATAATTTCTAGTGATTATTATATAAATTATTCCATCAGTACTAGATCAAATATTCAATACCATCCTCCCATTGGAAAGAGTAATCATGTCCTGTTGGACATTAATTATATGTTGAGATATAATCTAAAAGAAAATAGGGACATTGAAATTGTTGTTAAACTCTATTTCAATAAAGGACACTATAGGGAACCTAGAACCCTGTATTACAAGTGTAAGTGATAATTTTGGAAAATTTAATTAAAGCTAATTGTGTAGGACACCTGGAGATATGGTGCCCATATCTAAAGAATCACATCAACTGGTAAAGGTATAGACTTGCCAATAAGTGGCTCCCAGGTTAGAGGCATAAAATGCCAAAACTAGATGGTAGAATAAAAAGAAGATATTGTAAAAGGTAACCAAACAAAGATGCCACAGAAATATTAGAAAATTAACTTTCGCAAGCAGCGTGGTAGACATGGTTGGAACAAGTTAGGTGAGAGGGTGGTGGAGGCCAAAACCATAATCATAATCATCTGTATCAAACCTTATTACAGGTAAAACCAGTAGGCAGTCTACTGTATTTTATCAAACCGTTATTAGTATAATATATCTCGTAATAATTTTGCAAAAATAATGGCATTTACTATTTTTAAAAGATTATTAGCAAATTTACAGAAATGGTGCATTCGGAAGACAAAACCAATTTTTCACTTTTGACAATTGAGCACCTGCTACATCCAGATTCTAGGGAGGAAAGGAAGGACGATCTTACTGGATCCCATAGCCTCTCCGAGGCACAAACCAGGCTTTTACATAACCCCCCCCCCCTGCACCCGAGCTTTTTAAAATAGTAAATGCCATTATTTTTGCAAAATTATTACGAGATCTATTATACTAATAACGGTAAATAAATAATAAATAGTAAATAAATCAATACTTACTAAATTTTGTCTATTATGTAGCAAAGAAGCAGGTCTACGGAAGGCTTTTCTGTTGAGTTCGAAGCCCAGATTACTCGTGGTCTCTGAAATAAGTTAAGATTATAAGTATAAAATTTATAAAACCAAATAATAAATCCGGTATTGCTCAATTTCAGATGCAGACGTACTGAATGATATATCAGACTGTCAGCATGGTATTCGATCTGGAAGGTCCAGTGTAACGAATTTGCTCAGTTTCTATGATCGAGCCACAGAGATCTATAAAGAATTCTGATCAAGAAAGAGATCTAGGGGTGGTTTTAGATAGAAAACTATAACCTGAGGATCATATTAAGAACATTCTGCGAGGGGGCCTATGCTACACTTTTTAACTTTAGAATTGCTTTTAAATACATAGGTCAAAAAGTTTTAAAAGTTTTTTAAACCTCTCGTGTATCATGAGTGTGTTAAAGCTTCAGATGGTGCATTCAGATGATGAATATTACCTAGTTCCTTCATCTGGGAAGAATGAACACATATTGGTGCATTCGGATGATAAAAACTAACTACTGTAGTTCAATTGATCAACAGACTGTATATCATATGCAGACTGTATGTGGATCTGCGGGCCACTCCAAACAACAGCCTGGTGGACCAAGCTCCACCAGGCCTAAAGCACAAAGTGATATAGATGTGATAGAGAAACTAGGTCAAATGGAGGAGTAGGTCTGTATATTAAACAGCACCTGACGTGCACAGAGCTACTAAACTCAATGT
This sequence comes from Procambarus clarkii, assembly GCF_040958095.1. Taxonomy (NCBI): domain Eukaryota; kingdom Metazoa; phylum Arthropoda; class Malacostraca; order Decapoda; family Cambaridae; genus Procambarus; species Procambarus clarkii. The sequence continues at coordinate 8,399,231 of NC_091167.1, read as the reverse complement.
GGTGGTAGAGTGGTGGGGGGGGGGAAACATTGCAGAAAAAAACAAATACAATTTGGTCAACAAAACAGCATTGTTTAAAATAGAAGACATGGGTTGTCATTTTGGGGGTAAGGTAGGTTACATTGAGTTAATTAGTTAGTACTTAGTTTTTATCTTAAACTGGTTGGGAGAGGTACAGTGTTGCTGTGCTGGTGAAAGAACACCTAAAGGTAAATTAAATAATGATTGCGAATCCACAAGAAGTTGACATAATATCGCTAGAGATCTGCAATCAGGATGATAAACTTTCCTTAAAGAATTTGACAAACACTTGCTGATAGGACATGAAGTAAATGAAATGTATGTCAAGTTTTGTGAAATATATGATAAAAGCACAACAAAATTTGTACCAAAGGAGAGATGCAGAACTAGGAAAAGGGGTTTGTTCAACAGAAATTGCGAGAGGGCCTGAGACCCAAACACACACAAATGGAATCAATATATAGCAAGAGGCCAAACCCCCAAACATACAAGCGATGCAAAGATGCGAGAAACAGCAGCAGCATTAAGGAGAGGGACTTAAGGACCATAAATAAAGTGTGAAAATAAACTCGAGTAAATTTTTTTAACTACTCTCGACAGTGAAGAAAAACAAATATTCAGACGATTTGTGTTAGAATCATTAATCTTACACTTTCGGTCATATTCAACAACACAAATACATACACACACATTCCTGTTGCTGTAGCAAGTGAAGAATTACACACACAGATCACAATAACGTGATGCATCAAATGAACAAATCCACAAGGGCCGTGACGAGGATTCGAACCTGCGTCCGGGAGCATCCCAGACACTCTCAAAACAAGTAACAAAACAAAACAAATAATACAAGATACAAAACAAGTAAATGTAAATAATTTTACCTTGCACCTAGATCCACCAAGCCTGTATGGCGCGCGTTTCAGTACTTCGGAAATCTAGAACTATCTTGAATCTCTAATCTGCAATGAAACAATACATATTATTGCACTTACCAAAACATGGATGAATGTAGAAAATACAGAACTATTAGCTGAATATCAAATAAATGGATTTAATCTATTTCACACAGATAGATATATTAGACCGTGAATATTAGGTAATACCTAACATACACGCCTCCACACACACTACATTTGAAATGTAGTCTCAAAAAGACTACATTTCAACAGCAAAGATTACTCCATAAAAAAATAATTAAATTATTGACCAACATGAGAGAGGGTTAGCCAACATGAGAGGGTTGTGTTGATTGCCTGAAAATATTTAAATTGTTTAATGTATTGAATGGCATTTTTCAAGTTACAACATTTTTTAAATTACTGAACTAGGTTCTAGGCTTTGCTAGGCTTAATTCAATTATTACAGATAAGCCTAACCTAGCCTAGAACCCAGTGGGTTTTCTTCCTATTGGGGAGTGTTGTACATGCCTCGCCTCCACATACACACTAGCACAGCCAGGCCTCGCCTCCACATACACACTAGCACAGCCAGGCCTCGCCTCCACATACACACTAGCACAGCCAGGCCTCGCCTCCACATACACACTAGCACAGCCAGGCCTCGCCTCCACATACACACTAGCACAGCCAGGCCTCGCCTCCACATACACCAGCACAGCCAGGCCTCGCCTCCACATACACACTAGCACAGCCAGGCCTCGCCTCCACATACACACTAGCACAGCCAGGCCTCGCCTCCACATACACACTAGCACAGCCAGGCCTCGCCTCCACATACACACTAGCACAGCCAGGCCTCGCCTCCACATACACACTAGCACAGCCAGGCCTCGCCTCCACATACACACTAGCACAGCCAGGCCTCGCCTCCACATACACACTAGCACAGCCAGGCCTCGCCTCCACATACACACTAGCACAGCCAGGCCTCGCCTCCACATACACCAGCACAGCCAGGCCTCGCCTCCACATACACACTAGCACAGCCAGGCCTCGCCTCCACATACACACTAGCACAGCCAGGCCTCGCCTCCACATACACCAGCACAGCCAGGCCTCGCCTCCACATACACACTAGCACAGCCAGGCCTCGCCTCCACATACACACTAGCACAGCCAGGCCTCGCCTCCACATACACACTAGCACAGCCAGGCCTCGCCTCCACATACACACTAGCACAGCCAGGCCTCGCCTCCACATACACACTAGCACAGCCAGGCCTCGCCTCCACATACACCAGCACTGCCAGGCCTCGCCTCCACATACACCAGCACTGCCAGGCCTCGCCTCCACATACTCACCAGCACAGCCAGGCCTTGCCTCCACATACACCAGCACTGCCAGGCCTCGCCTCGCCTCCACATACACCAGCACTGCCAGGCCTCGCCTCCACATTTAAACCAACCAAGCCCACAAATACGTTAACATGGACCAGCATTACACCGTCTAACATACTCTGTCAGATGTAACAACTAAATTTGTGAATTCAAGACCAAATCTATTGTATAACACAGTGTTAGTACGAGAAAAACATTACTTACATTCGAAGCCGTGTTTTAAAATGGCGGCGGTCTTGTACTGACGCTCCAAACTGTGTGTTCGTTTGCGTATGATGAACGTGTGACAATTTACTACAACAATTATTTAATTATTCTTATTCTTTATTTTAATATTTTTAGGGTACATGAAATTTCAAACTTATTTGCACACAATAATATAATTGCATTGTCATAACCTTTATATATTACGGAAAATACGATGACATGAACGAAGTCAAAGTGAAGTTGAAGTCAAAGTCATTCGCCGAACGTATTAGTCATTTTTTTTCTCCCAAACGATAGGGGATAACAAATCCACAAAGAATATAAGTTTACAGTAATGTCAATTTTATTCAGGAAAGTACATACATAGTTGATTTACAAACATAATGTTGGATTTATAGATAGAGCTAGTGCATACAATACCTAAAGCCACTATAGTAGGCATATAGCATTTCAGGCAACCGGGCAGTATATATGGACCCCTTACTCAAATCTCTGAATATGTTAGATATTAAGTCCCTGCACATACTCTCATGTGTATTTTATATATATAAAACGCTGCACTGTAATGTCAATCCTGACCTTAAAAGCTTCCTAGAAGGTTGTAACAGATCCCATGAGCACCACACCAGAAACAAATACCTATTTGATATTCCAAGAGTACGACTTAGTCAAACTAGAAATGCTTTACAAATCAAGAGACCTCGAATGTGGAATGACCTTCCCAATTATGTTAAAAACTGTACCTCTCCCAACCAGTTTAAGATAAATAAAGATAAATTTATAAGTTAAGAAAAATTCCACAAATCAACAACCCTGTTACTGACCCTGTATTTACCCAAGTCTTTCCTAAATCTAAACTTATCCAATTTATACCCATTGTTTCGTGTTCTATCTTGTGTTGACAATTTTAATACCCTATTAATATCCCCTTTGTTATATCTATTCAGGAAATTGTGGTTGATCTCGAACCCATTGATAATGTGACGACTTATACAGAATTTTGTAACTATATCATCAAGATTGTAACCAGCTTAGCTAAATGTAGTGTGGGGTTCAGTCCCTAAGCCCATATATGTGCCTCTCTAACCATTTAGGTTACAGGGCAAAAACATAAAAACAAAGGTAACTGCAGAAGGCCTATTGGCCCATACCAGGCAGCTCCTATCTATAACAGATACGTTTTTCATTTTGGTATCAATGCGTTGGCAATAAAATTCTCTACAAGATCATATGCATAAAATGTCACCGAAGCATTTGGTATCCCACCACGAAGTAAATAAACACGAAGATGACTCGCCGTGACACCCAAACAGGAAGTAAATGTTCATACTCTTTCGTTTGTTGCCAGCCTCACAGTCATCCTACAGCGCTCATTTTGATATCACTGAACTCGCAATAAAATTCCCCACCCAGACATATGCCTATCAATGTCTAATTATGGTATCGGGTGACCCGCACGAGTGTGGGAACTGGGCGAAGCGTTAGCCGTGATTTCAGCAGGGACGACACTGTTGGGATGCAGTGCTTTGAATGTTTATACTAATTTAACTGTCCTGACATTATTTCTGAAGCTACGTATTTCATTTTTATAGCAATGTGTTCGCAATAGAAAGTTCTATAAGAACATGGGTAGAGTTGGCCAACACAGCGTCAAATAAATTTGCGGCGAATAAAATCTTACGCGTGTTTGTACCCGTGAGCGTCAAAAGTTTTTACTTTGCTCATGTTTTTCAAGTTTATACTTGTTTCACACCGTTTTTTTTTGTATAGTGTTCGGAATAAAATTCCCTACACAGACATATGCATATCAAATACAATTCCTTGGAATTCACAGCTGTAGAGATGACGGAAAACACACAACCGGAACCCGCTCTTGACACTCCAACTCACACCCGCAACACCCACAAAAAAAGTTTCTCTTGTTTCATGTATACTTACTTTAGTTTTCGTGCTACAGTTCTCATTTAGGTATCAAAATATTCCTAAGAAAATAGACTACAATACTGAAACAATCTAAGACAATTATGTGTACTTACCAAAGCAAAGACGATTGTAGTAAAATAAGTTGAGCATTTTATCTCCACTCCACCTCCTTCAGGTACTGATTCCTGAAGTTGCTCAACAGATGTTCCTAGGAGGAGTGAAGCTGATGTAGGTGGTTATTTCTTGTCCACCCAATACACCCTTTTCCTGTGATAAGTGGTGTAATTACAAGGTATGACGCAAAGTGGAACATCGCATGTCTTGCACGCTATACCAGTTTCCTTCCTGATACCCGACTTTGAACACACTTCACACCTGCGACGTTTGGGGATTTTTACCAGCTCATGTTTCAATTTATAGTTCAGGCGAGTCTCTGCTATAACAACACGTCGCTGTTGTCTCTGGGTTGGCAATAAACTACTGTCTGAATCGTCGCTCTCACTATTGTTTTCAAACACTAATGTGGAATATGAATTATCTTCATCAGATTCAGCTTCAGCACTAGGTGTAGACGTGAAGAGAGGGCGCCTCACACCCGACGGGCCAGGTGTTGACGGGTCAGCAGGAGGATACACAGGACCAGTGTCATGATTTATGTCTGGAGCATGAACTAGATGTGGAGATGGTGTAGTTGTTGCAGGCCACTCTGCCTTGTCAAATTTCAATAAAGACCAAATAGCAACTTCATGGAACTAGAGCAGAGTTAGTTTCCTTCGATCATCTGTGTTGGCCTTGTACAATGCATGTACAATGCATTGAGTAAAGACCAAATAGCAACTTCATGGAACTAGAGCAGAGTTAGTTTCCTTCGATCATCTGTGTTGGCCTTGTACAATGCAACCACAAGTTGACATTGAATGTGAATTAACAATGAGACAAGTAAGATTTATACTAATACATTTATACTAACTCTGTTGAGCGTTGACCATTTATACATCAAATCTGTTGATGTGAGCACTTTAGTTTAGTCTGCCGTTTAAAGAAAAAAAGAGCATATCAATGGTATATCACAGAAAACGAATTTATCATAAACTCATGTATTTGTCTTATCATATTGAACTGCATTCATATTTTTAATATATAACAATATGAATATACAAATTTCTGTAAATCCCCCTACCTTGTTGGAATCTGTGGAAATGAATGAGCAAATGTGCTGGCTGAAGGCGCTGAAGGAAACCACATTGGTTTCATTTTGGATACAAATGTCCATGGAGATTCAAAATGGAAACTAATTATATAGTTGAACCTGCAGAGACGAGTTTAAGAATCTGTGTTGAGAGTGATGGACACAGCCTTCACAATTATACTTCAGAGAATGTAAACATCTAAGAGTCATTAGAAATATGTGTAGAATAATAAACCCTACATTGTTTGAGTTAGGGAAAACACCATTTGTGATATATAGATACTATAGCTGTTCCTAAAGATTCACCCTTTTTTGCACCAGCAAGATAACATATAAGATTTTAAGAGTTGACGAATGTTAATATTCTTGTTTGATAAACTGTGAACTTGAGACATAGTTAATAAGAACATATTAACACAACAAAATGTTTTCAAAATCTTTAACACCACTTTCCAGCAACTTATATAATTTATATAAATTATTTTAGAGAATAATACATAAATTATATATTTAAACATGATATAGTGTTTAGTGGAATGTATAAGGAGTCAAATTGTGTTAAAAAGAGCAATTTTTAGAAAATTTGGAAAAATACTTTTTTCTGTTCAAATTATAACTAAATGGATTTTAAAGGTTTCACTCAGCCAATATATATCATTCACAATTTATTAATGAATTTTACAAAAAAACACCATAAATTTTATATTTAAACATGTAAAAACTATTTGTTTTACATTTGGAAGAAAATAATTGTAGAAAAACAATTTATAATTAAACCTTTGTGTTTGGATTTTTTGAGTAAAAGTTTCTCAAAGGCTCTCCTGCACCATTCTCAATGCAAATCATTCCCACACCTATGGGAAGAGATAGGCGAACGTTGTGTAGATGATTTGTGTTTGCTGGGAAGCGAGTGATGCAGAGACTCAAGAGAGTTATGCAGAGGCTCAAGAGAGTGATGCAGAGGCTTATGAGAGTGATGCAGAGGCTTAAGAGAGTGACTCTGAGGCTCAAGAGAGTGATGCAGAGGCTCAAGAGAGTGATGTAGAGGCTCAAGAGAGTGATGCAGAGGCTCAAGAGAGTGATGCAGAGGATCATGAGAGTGATGCAGAGGCTTAAGAGAGGGATGCAGAGGCTGAGGAGAATGATGCAGATGCTCAAGAGATGGATTCAAAGGCTCTAGAGAGGGATGCAGAGGCTTAAGAGAGTGATGCAGAGTCTGAAGAGAGTGTTGCAGAGGCTCAAGAGAGGGATGCTGAGGCTCAAGAGAGTGATGCAGAGACTCAAGAGAGTAATGCAGAGGGTCAAGAGAATGATGTAGCGGCTTAAGAGAGGGATGCAGAGACTCTTGAGAGTGATGCAGAGGCTCAAGAGAGGGATGCAGAGGCTCAAGAGAATGATGCAGAGGCTCAAGAGAGGGATGCTGAGGCTCCAGAGCGGGATGCAGAGCCTCAAGAGAGTGATGCAGAGGCTGAAGAGAGTGATGCAGAGGCTCAAGAGAGTGATGCAGAGGCTTAAGAGAGGGATGCAGAGGCTGAAGAGAATGATGCAGAGGCTCAAGGGAGCGATGCAGAGGCTCAAGAGAATGATGCAGAGGCTCAAGAGAGGGATGCTGAGGCTCCAGAGTGGGATGCAGAGCCTCAAGAGAGTGATGCAGAGGCTGAAGAGAGTGATGCAGAGGCTCAAGAGAGTGATGCAGAGGCTTAAGAGAGGGATGCAGAGGCTGAAGAGAATGATGCAGAGGCTCAAGAGAGTGATGCAGAGACTCAAGAGAGTAATGCAGAGGGTCAAGATAATGATGTAGAGGCTTAAGAGAGGGATGCAGAGACTCTTGAGAGTGATGCAGAGGCTCAAGAGAGGGATGCAGAGGCTCAAGAGAATGATGCAGAGGCTCAAGAGAGGGATGCTGAGGCTCCAGTGTGGGATGCAGAGCCTCAAGAGAGTGATGCAGAGTCTGAGGAGAGTGTTGCAGAGGCACAAGAGAGGGATGCAGAGGCTCAAGCGAGTGATGCAGAGACTCAAGAGAGTTATGCAGAGGCTCAAGAGAGTGATGCAGAGGCTTATGAGAGTGATGCAGAGGCTTAAGAGAGTGACTCTGAGGCTCAAGAGAGTGATGCAGAGGCTCAAGAGAGTGATGTAGAGGCTCAAGAGAGTGATGCAGAGGCTCAAGAGAGTGATGCAGAGGATCATGAGAGTGATGCAGAGGCTAAAGAGAGTGTGATGAAGAGGGTTAAGAGAGTGATGCAGATGCTTAAGTGAGGGATGCTGAGGCTCAAGAGAGGGATGCAGAGGCTCAAGAGAGTGATGCAGAGGCTGAAGAGAGAGATGCAGAGGCTTAAGAGAGTGATGCAGAGGCTCAAGAGAGTATGCAGAGGCTCAAGAGAATGATGCAGAGGCTTAAGAGAGGGATGCAGAGACTCTTGAGAGTGATGCAGAGGCTCAAGAGGGATGCAAAGGCTTTAGAAAGTGATGCAAAGGCTCAACCCAGCAAACACAAATCATCTACACAACGTTCGCCTATCTCTTCCCATAGGTGTGGGGAATGATTTGCATTGAGAATGGTGCAGGAGAGCCTTTGAGAAACTTTTACTCAAAAAATCCAAACACAAAGGTTTAATTATAAATTGTTTTTCTACAATTATTTTCTGCCAAATGTAAAACAAATAGTTTTTACATGTTTAAATATAAAATTTATGGTGTTTTTTTGTAAAATTCATTAATAAATTGTGAATGATATATATTGGCTGAGTGAAACCTTTAAAATCCATTTAGTTATAATATGAACAGAAAAAAGTAGTTTCCAAATTTTCTAAAAATCGCTCTTTTTAACACAATTTGACTCCTTGTGCATTCCACTAAACACTATATCATGTTTAAATATATAATTTATGTATTATTCCCTAAAATAATTTATATAAATTATATAAGTTGCTGGAAAGTGGTGTTAAAGAATCTGAAAACTTTTTGTTGTGTTATAATTGGAATGTTCTTATTAACTGTCTCAAGTTCACAGTTTATCAAACAAGAATATTAACATTCGTCAACTCTTAAAATCTTATATGTTATCTTGCTGGTGCAAAATGGGTGAATCTTTAGGAACAGCTATAGTATCTATATATCTATATATCACAAATGGTGTTTTCCCTAACTCAAACAATGTAGGGTTTATTATTCTACACATATTTCTAATGACTCTTAGATGTTTACATTCTCTGAAGTATAATTGTGAAGCTGTGTCCATCACTCTCAACACAGATTCTTAAACTCCTCTCTGCAGGTTCAACTATATAATTAGTTTCCATTTTGAATCTCCATGGACATTTGTATCCAAAATGAAACCAATGTGGTTTCCTTCAGCGCCTTCAGCCAGCACATTTGCTCATTCATTTCCACAGATTCCAACATGGTAGGGGATTTACAGAAATTTGTATGTTCATATTGTTATATAATAAAAATATGAATGCAGTTCAATATGATAAGACAAATAAATGAGTTTATGATAAATTCGTTTTCTGTGATATACCATTGATATGCTCTTTTTTTCTTTAAACGGCAGACTAAACTAAAGTGCTCACATCAACAGATTTGATGTATAAATGGTCAACGCTCAACAGAGTTAGTATAATGTATTAGTATAAATCTTACTTGTCTCATTGTTAATTCACATTCAATGTCAACTTGTGGTTTTGATGTGGCACGTTTGGCCAAGACACCCCACCCCATTATGCACCCCATACCCATCTTGTGGGCGGTTGTGGAAAGGGTTACAGAGGCACATAATGGGCTCAGGGACTGAACCCCACAATTCATTTAGCTAAGCAAGTTACAATCTTGATGAGCTAGTTACAAAATTCAATATAAGTCATCACATCAACAATGGGTTCGAGATCGACCTCAAGTACAGGTTCTAAATTAAGCAACTGACATATGTGGAGAGCTAGTATCAAAATTTATATGTTTGTCCTGCACACCGCCCCCCATCCAGTGCGCAGCGGTGGATAGGTTACAATCACTTAGTTGTTATCTACAGTTAGCAAACTGGGGATATTTGGCTAAAATTTCTGGTAGCAGATCATTTTGAATGAAATATTGACACATCGCTGGAACATTGGTTATAGAATTGTCTCTAAATTCATGTATCTTTTCGCACTCCATCACATAGTGACGGAGGGTGTGCGAATAATTTTGTTGACACAGTTTACATTTGGTCAGGTCTACATCAGCAGATAATGAGAATTCCCAGAGATACTTGTAACCGAGTCTAAGCCGGGCAGTAGTAACATCTAGAAGTCTGCTGATTTTATTGGATGATCCATAGATGTGTGGCTCCTCTTGTATGATAGTATGATGATAGATGGAATTACTAGTTCCAGTTTCTAGGCAGGCGATGAGTACTCACAATAACCTTAATTAAGCGTCAAAACAAAAATGTGTATACTCTTTTTACTCTCCTGACCTTAGTTCTCGAGCTATGTATTTCATTTTGGTACCAACGTGTTCACAATAACATTCTCTAGAAGAACATCAGTAAAAACGGTCACCAAAAGTTATATGAATACCAGCACCCAATAAATACCTACGTAGATGACTCGCCGTGAGTGCCCAAGAGCAACAAAATGTTTTTACTCTTGGGATTGTTATCACTTCCACACTTGTCCTACAGCGTTAATTTTGGTATCAATGTACTCGCAATGAAATTCTCAACACGGTGATATGAATATAAACGTAGAATAATGGTCGCTGCCCACCCGCAAGAGTGTGGGAAGTGGCGGAACTGTTACCCAGTATTGGTGACAAGACGACACATGGGCGATACAGCGCTTTGAAAGTTTATAATTATTTCACTGTCCTGACATTATTATTGTATGTACGTCATTCATTTTTGTGCCAATGTTTTCGCAATAGAATGTTCTATGAGCCCGTAGGTAAAAAAGAGCAACAAAGCGTAAGATAGAATAGCACCATATATAAAACAACGCTGGTACATATTAGTGAGCGTCAAACACACACGAAATATGTGTGTTTGATGGTGGTCAAACGATGTTTGATGTGTTTGATCAGGTGATGTCCTGATCCGCCTAATTAAAGTATGAATTATGTTGAGAAAAAATAAGAAAAAAGGGAAAAAACAGGGGTGGGAGAAACATGACAGAAAAAGAGTAAAAATACAATTTGATCAACAAAACAGCATTGTTTAAAATAAAAGATATGGATTGACATTTTGGTGGTTAGGTAGGTTACATTGAGTTAATTAAGTAGTACTTAGTGTTTATCTGTTATAGATAGGAGCTGCATGCCTGGTATGGGCCAATAGGCCTTCTGCAGTTACCTTTGTTTTTATGTTTTTGCCCTGTAACCTAAATGGTTAGAGAGGCACATATATGGGCTTAGGGACTGAACCCCACACTACATTTAGCTAAGCTGGTTACGATCTTGATGATATAGTTACAAAATTCTGTATAAGTCGTCACATTATCAATGGGTTCGAGATCAACCACAATTTCCTGAATGGATATAACAAAGGGGATATTAATAGGTTATTAAAATTGTCAACACACGATAGAACACGAAACAATGGGTATAAATTGGATAAGTTTAGATTTAGGAAAGACTTGGGTAAATACTGGGTCAGTAACAGGGTTGTTGATTTGTGGAATTTTTCTTAACTTATAAATTTACCTTTATTTATCTTAAACTGGTTGGGAGAGGTACAGTTTTTAACATAATTGGGAAGGTCATTCCACATTCGAGGTCCCTTGATTTGTAAAGCATTTCTAGTTTGACTAAGTCGTACTCTTGGAATATCAAATAGGTATTTGTTTCTGGTGTGGTGCTCATGGGATCTGTTACAACCTTCTAGGAAGCTTTTAGGGTCAGGATTGACATTACAGTGCAGCGTTTTATATATATAAAATACACATGAGAGTATGTGCAGGGACTTAATATCTAACATATTCAGAGATTTGAGTAAGGGGTCCATATATACTGCCCGGTTGCCTGAAATGCTATATGCCTACTATATTGGCTTTAGGTATTGTATGCACTAGCTCTATCTATAAATCCAACATTATGTTTGTAAATCAACTATGTATGTACTTTCCTGAATAAAATTGACTTTACTGTACACTTATATGCTCTGTGGATTTGTTATCCCCTATCGTTTGGGAGAAAAAAAGTGACTAATACATTCGGCGAATGACTTTGACTTCAACTTCACTTTGACTTCGTTCATGTCATCATATTTTCCGTAATATATAAAGGTTATGACAATGCAATTATATTATTGTGTGCAAATAAGTTGGAAATTTCATGTACCCTAAAAATAGTAAAATAAAGAATAAGAATAATTAAATAATTGTTGTAGTAAATTGTCACACGTTCATCATACGCAAACGAACACACAGTTTGGAGCGTCAGTACAACAAGACCGCCGCCATTTTAAAACACGGCTTCGAATGTAAGTAATGTTTTTCTCGTACTAACACTGTATTATGCAATAGATTAGGTCTTGAATTCACAAATTTAGTTGTTACATCTGACAGAGTATGTTAGACTGTGTAATGCTGGTCCATGTTGACGTATTTGTGGGCTTGGTTGGTTTAAATGTGATGGCACCCCAATATGGGCACACAATAAGGGCACCCCACAACTGCTGCATATTCTAGCTTTGGACTAGCAAAAGTGGTGAACAATTTCTTTAGTATTTCGCCATCCATGTATTTAAAAGCAATTCTGAAGTTGGAATGCATGGCATAGGCTCCTCACACAATGTTCTTTATGTGGTCCTCAGGTGATAGTTTTCTATTTAGAACCACCCCTAGATCTCTTTCTTTATCAGAATTCCTTAAAGATTTCTCACATGGTTTTCCTAATGATAGATTGTGGGCTGTAAGGGACAGGTTTGATGTATGGATTAGTTGATAGAAGTTCCTGTCCACCTGTAGACAGGGATCTCACATCAGCTTGTATATTATACAAGGATAAGATTTGATAAATTCAGTTATTTGACTGAACACTGGCTCTGTTTAAATCAGAGATTTAAACATACATAGTCTAACCTAGCTCCTTTCTTTTTTACCTAGCCTAACCTAGCTTTTTTTTCCCAAGCCGGTCTATGGCCCGTGTTTTTTTCCGATGCCTCAGTGGTCCATGCACATGTCCGTTCAAGGGGATTAAATAGCCGGTCTATGGCCCCTGGGTTTTACGAACTTTTTTTTCCCAAGCCGGTCTATGGCCCGTGTTTTTTTTCGATGCCTCAGTGGTCCATGCACAGGTCCGTTCAAGGGGATTAAATAGCCGTTCTATGGCCCCAGGGTTTTCTCAAATTTTCTTTCATAGCCGGTCTATGGCCCCTGGGTTTTACGAACTTTTTTTTCCCAAGCCGGTCTATGGCGTGTATGTTAAATAAACCAAATTTTTCACTTTTGACAATTGAGCACCTGCTACATCCAGATTCTAGGGAGGAAAGGAATATAATATAATATCTAATATATCTATCTGTGTGAAATAGATTAAATCCATTTATTTGATATTCAGCTAATAGTTCTGTATTTTCTACATTCATCCATGTTTTGGTAAGTGCAATAATATGTATTGTTTCATTGCTGATTAGAGATTCAAGATAGTTCTAGATTTCCGAAGTACTGAAACGCGCGTCATACAGGCTTGGTGGATCTAGGTGCAAGGTAAAATTATTTACATTTACTTGTTTTGTATTTATATGCATATATGCATTTATATGCATTATTCTATAGAATAATAGATCTCGTAATAATTTTGCAAAAATAGTGGCATTTACTATTTATAAAAGATTATTAAAAAATTTACCGATATGGTGCATTCGGAAGACAAACCCAATTTTTCACTTTTGACAATTGAGCTCGGGTGCAGGGGGGGGGGGTGGGTTGTGTAAAAGCCTGGTTTGTGCCTCGGAGAGGCTATGGGATCCAGTAAGATCGTCCTTCCTTTCCTCCCTAGAATCTGGATGTAGCAGGTGCTCAATTGTCAAAAGTTAAAAATTGGGTTTGTCTTCCGAATGCACCATATCGGTAAATTTTTTAATAATCTTTTAAAAATAGTAAATGCCACTATTTTTGCAAAATTATTACAAGATCTATTATTCTAATAAGGGTTTGATAAAATACAGTAGACTGCCTACTGGTTTTACCTGTAATAAGGTTTGATACAGATGATTATCCGTTCAAGGGGATTAAATAGCCGTTCTATGGCCCCAGGGTTTTCTCAAATTTTCTTTCATAGCCGGTCTATGGCCCCTGGGTTTTACAAAAAAATTTTTCCCAAGCCGGTCTATGGCCCCTGGGTTTTACGAACTTTTTTTTCCCAAGCCGGTCTATGGCGTGTATGTTAAATAAACCAAATTTTTCACTTTTGACAATTGAGCACGGGTGCAGGGGGGGGGGGTTGTGTAAAAGCCTGGTTTGTGCCTCGTAGAGGCTATGGGATCCAGTAAGATCGTCCTTCCTTTCCTCCCTAGAATCTGGATGTAGCAGGTGCTCAATTGTCAAAAGTGAAAAATTGGGTTTGTCTTCCGAATGCACCATATCGGTAAATATTTTAATAATCTTTTAAAAATAGTAAATGCCACTATTTTTGCAAAATTATTACGAGATCTATTATTCTAATAAGGGTTTGATAAAATACAGTAGACTGCCTACTGGTTTTACCTGTAATAAGGTTTGATACAGATGATTATCCGTTCAAGGGGATTAAATAGCCGTTCTATGGCCCCAGGGTTTTCTCAAATTTTCTTTCATAGCCGGTCTATGGCCCCTGGGTTTTACGAACTTTTTTTTCCCAAGCCGGTCTATGGCCCCTGGGTTTTACGAACTTTTTTTCCCAAGCCGGTCTATGGCCCCTGGGTTTTACGAACTTTTTTTTCCCAAGCTGGTCTATGGTGTGTATGTTAAATAAACCAAATTTTTCACTTTTGACAATTGAGCACCTGCTACATCCAGATTCTAGGGAGGAAAGGAATATAATATAATATCTAATATATCTATCTGTGTGAAATAGATTAACCCTTAACATGCTCGGGGTCTAATATCCTGCTATCCACACAGGCGCATGTCATTTTGAAAAAAAAAAAAATTTTTTTTTTTTGCTAATCTGTTAAGTTCTGTTCACTGATCGCGGGAAAAATAAAAAAAAATTCTATTGTACTTACTTTTGTTGCAATAGAGCTGAGAAGCTCTGCGATGACGTCACAATCTGCATGTTCGCTCATGCAGTACACGCCCGGGATGTGTTGCGCGCGGTCCTCAAACAGCCAGAGTTACCACAAATATATTTTCGCGCTATTTATTTACAATGTCTAAGCGCATTTTATCTAATTTTTTTTCACTAATTGTGTTTCAAATACTGTTTGAACATATTTTGTATCAATAATTGTTGCATATTTGAGTATACACAGGCGCACACAAATGTTTTCAATTACGGCAATATAATATGTCATTACAGTCTATTATATTATATGTTCTGCTTATATGTTTACATATTTACACACTCGCACACGCTATACACACTTTGAAGCACACTTAGAAGATTTCTAGACTGTGGTAGTCATTGAAGCAGTCGACAGCACATAATGGGATACCACACGTTTCACACCATGTTTGCACAAGCTTCCGTTTCTTGTCTCTACGTGTCGTTGTTTTACACACCAAGCAATCACGTTGGGCTATTGCACGCTTCACACCAGGTGGCAAATACTTAAGTTTGTGTGCTCGGAAGCCTTCAGTGTGAGCGAGGCGTGGAGTACCAGCATGCTGCAACAGTGGGTTTATGATGGGCCGCTGAATACCTGGGACATCTTTTGCAAACTTTCCTAATAACTGTATTGCAGCATCAAATACAAAGTCACGGAAAGTGGGCTTATGTCCAGTTCTCACAAGGTACATGTTGAAACAGTTCAGCATGCTCATGTCCACAAGATGGAAGAACACTTTTTTCGTCCACCTACATGTCTTCCGCACACACTCTGCAGTGCCAATCATCATGTCTGATTTATCAATCAACCGCATGTTGATATTATAGTCTAAAACACAGTCTGGCTTATATAGTGGTGCGTTTGTTTTATGGCTCACTTTCCCACTGTTCACCATTGTTCCATCATGAATTGTTGTCAACAAGTTCACCTCTCTTTTGTCTTTCCACCGAACTGACAGAATGTTATCACTTTTCCTTCTCTGACACTCACCAACTGCAATGTCGTTGTCAAACACAGGCATTTCCCTTCGTTGTGGCTTTACTGTACCAACCAATCCGGTTCTATTTTCTAGCAAGAACCGAGCTAGCAAGGGACTTGTATAGTAATTATCTGTGTATAAAATGTGTCCCTTGTTCATCCACGGAGCCATGATGGTCTTCACTACACTCCCCGAGAATCCATGTTCGTCGTTACCGGGAATGTCTACATCACTAGCCGAGTACAGAATCATGTGTAACACGTATCCTGTCTCACAATCACAAAGAACAAAAAATTTCAGGCCAAATCGGTTTCGTTTTGAGGGAATGTACTGTTTGAATGGAACACGTCCCTTGAAAAGTATGAGAGATTCATCAACCACCAGCTTCTGTGCTGGTACGTAAAAATCTCTGAATTTTCCAATAACATCGTTCATGTAGTGCCTCACTCGCCACAGTCTATCATCAGGTGTTCGGTCCTGAACACTTCCAAAATGTAGACACCTGAGGAGTATCTGAAACCTGTCTCGTGACATATATTTCCCGAATAAAGGTGTTGGTATTGTCTTGTCCTTGCTCCAATAGTCATTTATTGCATGTTTGTGACAGTGCTTCATCAACAAACAGAGTGCCAAAAACACATACATTTCCGCCACTGTGGTATTTTTCCAACGCTGCAGTCGTGAAAATTCTGTGATTTCCCTCTCAATCAGGTAAGCAGCATGCAGGTTCGTTTGGTGTACAATGTATTCCATGAGTGGTTCATCATAGAATGCTGTAAAATATTCCATCTCAGCCATGTCCTCACCTTGATTAGGGAAAAGGTTTGTAATCCCTACATCTTTATCGTCAAAGTGAGGAATATTAGGAATAAAATCGTCACCATCACTCCACTCAAGTACACCAGGCGTCCTGCGAGATGCAGAGGAAAGACGGCGAGGAAGCGATGCATACCGGCGACCAGGAGCTGAATACCATCTGCGAGAAGCACGGCGGCTACGTGCACGTGAGGTGGGTGCACGTGAACACGAGGGTCTTGGTCCCTCATGTGGTGCCATGCGGTGGCGCTTGGCTGGGCGAGATGCTGCTGACGCGACAATTTCTCGCCCAGTTACACCACTGGTACCAGCCACAGGCTCAATAAAACTTTGATCTGAGTCACTAAACCCAGAAAAGGAGTCACCTCCCTCTGACTCGTCACCCTCAAACAGAAAATATACACAGGAACTGTGAGGTCGTGGTAGAATTGCGGTAGAAAATGGGCGAGGAGGCATGGGAGAGCGTATAGGCCTCGCCATGGCATGGCGGTCATTCTCACTTTCACTGCTGCTGCTACTATCTCCTGACAACTGTGTATAATCCTCATCGTTGTCTGAATCGTCAAACACACTTTCTTCACCTTCAGAGAATAATTCGTGGGTTATTTGCTCTGGGGTGAGGGACTGAGTGGTGCGTGCCCGTGAGGCGTTTGACCGTGCGCTCGCCATGGTGACTCTCGCTAAACTGAGGCCTCCCATGCCATCGGAGCGTGAGCTGGATTTTTTTTCAAAATGGCCGCTGTTTACTAGAGCCCCTGGGCAGCGTATGGGACCCCCAGCTACACCGCGGGCCATTCAAATCGTTCGCGGTACCCATACACTTCATATGAAGTGAAGCGCAGTTGACTGGTAAAACGATTTACACTTCATATGAAGTGATGCGCACTTTAAGGGTTAAATCCATTTATTTGATATTCAGCTAATAGTTCTGTATTTTCTACATTCATCCATGTTTTGGTAAGTGCAATAATATGTATTGTTTCATTGCAGATTAGAGATTCTAGCTAGTTCTAGATTTCCGAAGTACTGAAACGCGCGCCGTACAGGCTTGGTGGATCTAGGTGCAAGGTAAAATTATTTACATTTACTTGTTTATATATATATATGTTTCATTGAATATGACCGCATATTCTGTATTTATTATTTTCTGGTTTAGGGCTTCTATCCCTCTAACTATTTTCTTAGCATCAGGGCTTAATTTCCAATTAAGCCCTGATGCTAAGAAAATAGTTAGAGGGATAGAAGCCCTAAACCAAAAAATAATAAATACAGAATATGCGGTCATATTCCATGAAACATGTTTGAAAGAAAACCGGCTGCCAGTATACACCAATATATATATATATATATATATATATATATATATATATATATATATATATATATATATATATATATATATATATATATATATATATATATATATATATATATATATATATATATATATATATATATATATATATATGTGTGTATATGTATTTGTATGTATATAAATTTGTGTGTAAATCACGGAAATTAACTTGAGGAAACTGGCAACCAAAAACCAGTAGGCAGTCTACTGTATTTTATCAAACCCTTATTAGAATAATAGATCTTGTAAAAATTTACCGATATGGTGCATTCGGAAGACAAACCAAATTTTTTCACTTTTGACAATTGAGCACCTGCTACATCCAGATTCTAGGGAGGAAAGGAAGGACGATCTTACTGGATCCCATAGCCTCTCCGAGGCACAAACCAGGCTTGTACACAACCCTCCCCCTGCACCCGAGCTATGTCAACAGGTCGTTCTTTCTCTTCGCCCTTACATCATCACACACAGAGATCACAATAACGTGATGCATCAAATGAACAAATCCACAAGGGCCGTGACGAGGATTTGAACCTGCGTCCGGGAGCATCCCAGACACTGCCTAAATCGACTGAGCTACAACAGGGTAAAAGGATCCAGGAAGTTCAGTAGAAGTTTGGTTTCAACCCTTTTACCCTGTCGTAGCTCAGTCGATTAAGGCAGTGTCTGGGATGCTCCCGGACACAGGTTTGAATCCTCATCACGGCCCTTGTGGATTTGTTCATTTGATGCATCACGTTATTGTGATCTGTGTGTGATGATGTAAGGGCGAAGAGGGAGAACGGCCTGTTGACATAGCTCGGGTGCAGGGGGGGGGGTTGTGTAAAAGCCTGGTTTGTGCCTCGGAGAGGCTATGGGATCCAGTAAGTTCAGTAGAACTTCGGTTTCAACCCTTTTACCCTGTTGTAGCTCAGTCGATTAAGGCAGTGTCTGGGATGCTCCCGGACGCAGGTTCGAATCCTCGTCACGGCCCTTGTGGATTTGTTCATTTGATGCATCACGTTATTGTGATCTGTGTGTGTAATTCTTCACTTGCTACAGCAACAGGAATGTGTGTGTATGTATTTGTGTTGTTGAATATGACCGAAAGTGTAAGATTAATGATTCTAACACAAATCGTCTGAATATTTGTTTTTCTTCACTGTCGAGAGTAGTTAAAAAAATTTACTCGAGTTTATTTTCACACTTTATTTATGGTCCTTAAGTCCCTCTCCTTACTGCTGCTGCTGTTTCTCGCATCTTTGCATCGCTTGTATGTTTGGGGGTTTGGCCTCTTGCTATATATTGATTCCATTTGTGTGTGTTTGGGTCTCAGGCCCTCTCGCAATTTCTGTTGAACAAACCCCTTTTCCTAGTTCTGCATCTCTCCTTTGGTACAAATTTTGTTGTGCTTTTATCATATATTTCACAAAACTTGACATACATTTCATTTACTTCATGTCCTATCAGCAAGTGTTTGTCAAATTCTTTAAGGAAAGTTTATCATCCTGATTGCAGATCTCTAGCGCTATTATGTCAACTTCTTGTGGATTCGCAATCATTATTTAATTTACCTTTAGGTGTTCTTTCACCAGCACAGCAACACTGTACCTCTCCCAACCAGTTTAAGATAAAAACTAAGTACTAACTAATTAACTCAATGTAACCTACCTTACCCCCAAAATGTCAACCCATGTCTTCTATTTTAAACAATGCTGTTTTGTTGACCAAATTGTATTTTTGTTTTTTTCTGCAATGTTTCCCCCCCCCCCCCACCACTCTACCACCACATTGAGTTTAGTAGCTCTGTGCACGTCAGGTGCTGTTTAATATACAGACCTACTCCTCCATTTGACCTAGTTTCTCTATCACATCTATATCACTTTGTGCTTTAGGCCTGGTGGAGCTTGGTCCACCAGGCTGTTGTTTGGAGTGGCCCGCAGATCCACATACAGTCTGCATATGATATACAGTCTGTTGATCAATTGAACTACAGTAGTTAGTTTTTATCATCCGAATGCACCAATATGTGTTCATTCTTCCCAGATGAAGGAACTAGGTAATATTCATCATCTGAATGCACCATCTGAAGCTTTAACACACTCATGATACACGAGAGGTTTAAAAAACTTTTAAAACTTTTAAAACTTTTTGACCTATGTATTTAAAAGCAATTCTAAAGTTAAAAAGTGTAGCATAGGCCCCTCGCAGAATGTTCTTAATATGATCCTCAGGTTATAGTTTTCTATCTAAAACCACCCCTAGATCTCTTTCTTGATCAGAATTCTTTATAGATCTCTGTGGCTCGATCATAGAAACTGAGTAAATTCGTTACACTGGACCTTCCAGATCGAATACCATGCTGACAGTCTGATATATCATTCAGTACGTCTGCATCTGAAATTGAGCAATACCGGATTTATTATTTGGTTTTATAAATTTTATACTTATAATCTTAACTTATTTCAGAGACCACGAGTAATCTGGGCTTCGAACTCAACAGAAAAGCCTTCCGTAGACCTGCTTCTTTGCTACATAATAGACAAAATTTAGTAAGTATTGATTTATTATGTGTTTGTTTATTTATTTATTTTTTCTTTATATACAAGAAGGTACATTGGGGGAGAGTACAATGACTTGAAGTTATACATTCTTGTAAAGCAACTAGCACTCATAGCGTTTCGGGCAGATCTAAGTATAGACCAAGGAACTTACCATCTTTTTTATTTCTGATGTTAACATTGTGTAACTGTAGATGAATTGCATTTGTTGATTTGCTCCCAAGTAAGATGTTGTAGGTCCTTTCTATGTTTAGTGTGAGTTTGTTGGTTGACATTAATAAGTGGATTTTTTTTTAATTTATTGTTTACATCATTATTTAATATGAGTGGGTTGGAGTCTGAGTAGATGAGGTTAGTGTCATCATTATCTCATATCTCAGTGATTTTGTCGTAATGGTCAAGTAGCTGTACTGTACAAGTAGAGGACATGAGAGATAGCTGTAAGAGGTATTTCAATATCTTCCTGCTCTAAATCCTTGTTGGCCTGGATTGTGGAGGTCATTGGTCTCTATAAAACTAGTAACCTGACTCCTGATCACTCTCAAATAATTTTATTATGTGGGATGTTAGTGCAACTGGTCTATAATTCTTTGCCAATGCTTGTGTTGTGTTGTGTTGTTTTGGTAGTGATGTGCAATGTGTTGTTTTGGTAGTGATTCGTCCAGTTCTGGTAGTAGTGCGGTTGTTGTGTGGTGTAGTACTTGTGTGCTTGTTAATGACTTGTATTCCAGTCTTGTGGGTATCTCCTTTCCCCTACGGGCCAACTGCTTTGTTCTTACCTAGCATTTTGCTTTGTTTGGGTATGAATGTTTGTGTGCCGTATATTTTGCAAAATTTGCCATATATCTCATTATTTA
Source organism: Procambarus clarkii (assembly GCF_040958095.1). Lineage (NCBI taxonomy): Eukaryota > Metazoa > Arthropoda > Malacostraca > Decapoda > Cambaridae > Procambarus > Procambarus clarkii. Next base: position 8,377,822 of record NC_091167.1, on the reverse strand, counting down.
CTCCTCTGCCTAGCAACAAGTCTGTCTAATTATACTCATTAACTGTTTTTCAAAGTTCCCCATAGTGTCCTTTATTGAAATCGAGTTCATGAACCGTTTCAATGTTCTTATTTTCTTCTAGATTATATCTTAAAGTATATTTAAATGTTATTGTTATTATTGTTATTAAATGTTATTGTGACATTGCATTGCAATTGAGCTATGTTGTTTACCATACCGTTCATTTCGTGAGTATAAGTATAGATGCCACACTTGTGACAGGTAAAACCATGCCTTTTTTGAAAAACAGCACCGTCTGTTGCACGTAAGAGCAACCCACACTATATTATGTTGCGATATTTCAATATTTCCGATTGCATTGATAATTTGAATTTTCATAGATTTCAATTTATTTTCATTTCGATTTAATAATTTTGTGTGACATTGCATTGAAATTGAGCTGTGTTGTTTACCATACTGTTCATTTCATGAGTATAGTTTATTTTTTTATTTTTTTCATTTCATTTTTTTAGCTGTTCTTATTTTTCAGTGATGGGAATATCAGATCATTTGATGTTCCCAATTTTCTGATGGAAGCATCAGACCATTATAGAATGCATCGGATGAGGTAGTTTGGAATGGTGGGGAGGACGAGAGGGGGGGATGGTGGGGAAGACGAGGGGACAGAGGAGAGGGTAATGGTGGGGAGGACGAGGGGACTGGGGAGTTGGGGATGGTGGGGACAGGGGAATGCTGGGGAGGACAAAGGGACAGGTGAATGGGAGATGGTGGGGGAGAAGAAGGGACAGGGGAGGGGAAAATGGTAAGGAGGACGATGGGACAGGGAAGTGGGAATAGTGGGGATGATGTGGGGACGGGGAAGTGGGAAGGACGAGAGGACTGTGGAATGGGGAATGGCAAAGTGAATTATAATTATATATATTAATTAATTCTTATAAATTTCCAGAAGCCTGTATCAACACCCACACTAATGCAACTGAAAGAGATGTTGAGACAAGTATTGCTGATATGTTGAAGAACGCCCCAAACAAACTCGGTGGAAACAGATACAAGGTAAAGTTTGCCAATTTGCTGTAGTCTAATTCAATTTCTTTTTAGTAATCTTTGAGAACATTTATGCTATGAATAAGATAAAATAATGTAACTGATTTTGACTAAATATGTAGATATATTTAATTTTCTGAGCACTAATAATGAAAGAAAACCAAAATAAGAGGTGGCTACTATCTCTAATAATGGGCTGGAATAATGCAGGATATAATAATATATATATATATATTGTGACAACAATCTCCTTCAAGAGATTGAGCCTGCTCTTCCCTCTACAAATACGTCGCAACAAACTATATAAAGCTACTATGGAAGAAATGTCCAACAACGACAACAACACCAGCAAGGTTTGCCAGAGCGCAAAACGTATGCAGCCAGAGACACCTGCTCAGACTCAAACCGCCAAACTACCTGTTGATCGCTACCGGCTCCGCTGATTGGTCGCCAGTCTGGCTGCAACTGCACTCGGCCCCCTCCATACTACTTGATGTCTGGGGTCGCCACGACCTCAGACCTGAGAATATTCAGTGCTTCCACGGTTACCACTCCTCCCGGCTAGACGTTAGCGTGTACTGAGAGAGGTGGTAGCTTAAAGCCAATATTCCAGCACCTCACATTTATTTTTGTATTGCACTTCTTGTTATTTTGTCTTAACGTAACTTTTCATTGTGTCATTTAATTATTCTTATTATTTTGATTGATTGATTTTATTATACAAATTTGTTTGTCCATTTTTTCATGTTTTGATTTATTTAACGTAATTAAAATTTCATTGTTAAAGTTTACTTGTGTTTTGTGTGTCTTCTCCTTACCTTACCACAGACGAAGTTCCAGTTTTTCTATTTTTTTTATAACTATGTGACGAGGCCATACCCCTAGCCTTAAACAGCCGAACACCAACGCGTTACCATCACAAGTTATATGGGGGCCTGTCCTAGGAGCTTCACTCAGGTACTGGTGCCAAGTGGTAATTTATGGTAAGCGTATTTAACTTTGTTAACGTAGCTTTACTATTTTTCATATTCAATTTCATTTTTTATAAGGTGCGGTGTATTGTGCATTACGAGAGTAACATATGGTGAAGGTGAGACAACTTTGGATTACGTGGTGACTGTAGGCCTCAGTCATACTCTTAATTGGTCATCTCTCCCTCCTTGTTATTACTCGTGTTTACCATCTATGTCCCTTGAATATTTCTCATTTTGACAGATCATCATATTGGTACCCTGGTACTGTGGTCTGCCCCGGGTCAAGAGTACCCAATCTTCTGCAATCTGACTGTAGGAGGACAAAGAGGGCCATAGTTCCTCTAGCTCGAACTTTAGTTGCTGAATTGGGACCTCAGCAGCAGTTCTCGTCACCAGTTGACACCTCGCACCCCTACACGTCAGTCAGAGATGATGATACATACAACGGTAGGGAATTAGCTTACTTTTTCAGAGCACAAAAGTTCGCTAATTCTGTAAGTATCATATTAAATTCAGTAGGAAAAACTTGCTTTATGTCCTATAGAGACTTGGCAAGGTATGCCTACATCCTTGGACTACCAATTTTACTTTTGAGACAATTTACTGTTTCATTTGTTTTCGAAACTCTGTTTCATTTGTTAGTAGGATTTTCTTGCCCTTATCCTCTTACATGAGTACCGGGTACAAGATTTCCTGCGCCCTTGATTTAATTTAATCATTTAACATCTTTTACTTAACTTTAATTGTTAAAGATCTCACAGGATAGGTACCAGTTGCCACGTTGTCCTGTTTCTGACATTCACTATTGAATATTCGTGAAGACTCTGACTATTATTATTACTGAAGACTATTATTCGTAATAGACTCTGAAACTCATGAAACTTACTATATTGCAGATAAAACTGATTTGGCAACGCTGAAACTCAAACTAGAGCTGGCCAAGATTGAAGAACGAACAGCTGCAATACGAAGGGAAGAACAAGAGCGAGAAATCACCCTCAGAGAACGCGAAGCTGCCTTGAGAAGAGAAGAACACGAACGTGGACTCGCCCTCCACGAACGTGAGGTCGCATTACTCCGTGAACGTGAACGAGTACAGCTTGAAACACTCCAGGAGCGGGAACGCTTACAGCTCGAAACCAAACAACGCGAGTTAGAGATGCAACGCGAACATGACAAGCAACAAGCGACTCTGGCTCTAGAGTGTCGTCAACGTGAAATCGCCTTGGAAACTTCACACTTCACTCAACGCCAGCAAGCTACTGCCAATCTTCCCGTCAGTTTTAATATATCACATGCAAGTAAGTTAATGCCATCCTTTGTAGAAGCAGAAGTTGATGTGTTTTTCACCACCTTTGAAACCCTTGCTAATCAACTCAGTTGGCCTGTCGACCAATGGGCCACAATTCTCAGAGTCCATCTTACAGGTAGAGCTGCAGTCACACTCAGTACTTTGGCGTCTGAGAATGACTACCACACTCTGAAACAAGCAGTGTTGGACGCCTACCTACTTTCCACCGAAAGTTATAGAAGGAAATTCCGTGACCACCTGAAGGCAAGTACCACTACCTTCCTTGAGTTTGCTAACACGAAACGGAGGTATTTCATGAAATGGCTGGAAGCAGCACATGTCTCTACTTTTTCAGAACTCGTCAACCTGATGCTTGTTGAAGAATTCTTGAGGCGTGTGCCGCCTCCTGTCCGCCTCTACTTAGCAGATAAAGAAGAAACCGACTACCTGAAGTGTGCTAAGTCGGCTGACACTTACAGCCTCATCCACCGGCTGACACCCGAACCATCCTCCAGTAAGAAGTCGTGGTACAGTTACGAGAAGGTGAGCCCCGATCAAGCTGGTTCACAACTGTACTGCAAGTATTGTAGACTCTATGGACATACCATAGACAAGTCTGGTAAGTCTCAATGCAAGGGAACCACTGACCAACAAAAACCCAAACCAACTCCTCCTAAGTCCGGTAAGCCTGTGATGAATGTTGGTGTTAAGGTTAATGATCTTTCTCTTTTCAGTAACCACCTGTATACTGGAACTGTCTCTGCCAACGGTTCAAATCCGGAGGGACGTTTCAAATTGAAGATCTTGAGGGACACAGCGGCTCTACAATCGATCATCTTGAAGTCGGCTGTGCCCAACATCACCTACACCGGAGAAACTGTCTTCATCACTGACCTCACTGCTACCACTCCATACCCTCTCGCCAGAGTCCACCTGGATTGTCCCTACGTG